>NC_081552.1:98941322-98958822 GCF_963082655.1 Stomoxys calcitrans | reverse complement strand
AGATAAAGACACTTATATTGTTAAATTGTTAGTCAAGCGATATACTATTTTCGTAGCATGGTATTTCACTAATAGCTCTTTAGTTGTCGGAACTAAATATTCAAAGGAAACTTTTGTTCCATATAAAGTAAAAGAAGGCGCAGCGTAGCGGGACCGGGCAGCTAGTCTTATTTATAACAAGTAAAAGCGTGCTAAGTTCGACCGGGCCGAATCTTATATAACCTCCACCATGGATCGCTTTTGTCGAGCTCTTGCCACGATATCTATTTCTGACAAACAAAGGATAAAATACAACAAATAAAAGCGTGCTAAGTTCGGCCGGGCCGAATCTTATATACCCTCCACCATCGCATTTGTCGAGTTCTTTTCCCGGCATCTCTTCTTAGGCAAAACAAAAAAGGATATGAGAAAAGAGTTGCTCTGCTATTAAAACGATATCAAGATATGGTCCGGTTCGGACCACAATTTAATTATATGTTGGAGACCTGTGTAAAATTTCAGCCAATTCGTATAAGAATTGCGCCCATTGGGGCTCACGAAGTAAAATAGAGAGATCGATTTATATGGGAGCTGTATCGGGCTATAGACCGATTCAGACCATAATAAACACGTATGTTGATGGTCGTGAGAGGATCCGTAGGACAAAATTTCAGGCAAATCGGATAATAATAGCGACCTCTAGAGGCTCAAGAAGTCAAGATGCCAGATCGGTTTATATGGCAGCTATATCAGGTTATGAACCGATTTGAACCTTATTTGACACAGTTGTTGAAAGTAAAAATAAAATACGTCATGCAAAATTTCAGCCAAATCGGATGGGAATTGCGCCCTCTAGAAGCTCAAGAAGTCAAATCCCCAGATCTGTTTATATGACAGCTATTAGGCTATAGACCGATTTCAACCATACTTGGCACAGTTTTTGGATATCATAACGAAATACTTCTTGCAAAAATTCATTCAAATCGGATAAGAATTGTGCCCTCTAGAGGCTCAAAAAGTCAAGACCCAAGATCGGTTTATATGGCAGCTATATCAGGTTATAAACCGATTTGAACCGTACTTGGCACAGTTGTTGGATATCATAACAAAACACGTCGTGCGAAATTCCAATCCAATCGGATAAGAATTGCGCCCTCTAGAGGCTCAAGAAGTCAAGACCCAAGATCGGTTTATATGGCAGCTATATCAGGTTATGAACTGATTTGAACCATACTTGGCACAGTTGTTGGATATTGTAACAAAACACGTCGTGCAAAATTTCATTCTGATCGGATAAGAATTGCGCACGCTAGGGGCTCAAGAAGTCAAGACCCAAGATCGGTTTATATGGCAGCTATATCAGGTTATTTACCGATTTGAACCATACTTGGCACAGTAGTTGGATATAATAACAAAACACGTCGTGCAAAATTTCATTCCAATCGGGTAAGAATTGCGCACTCTAGAGGCTCAAGAAGTCAAGACCCAAGATCGGTTTATAAGGCAGCTATATCAGGTTATGGACCGATTTGAACCATACTTGGCGCAGTTGTTGGACGTCATAACAAAACACGTCGTTCAAAATTTCATTCTGATCGGATAAGAATTGCGCACGCTAGAGGCTCAAGAAGTCAAGACCCAAGATCGGTTTATATGGCAGCTATACTAGGTTATGGACCGATTTGAACCATACTTGACACAGTTCTTGGATATCATAGCAAACCACGTCGTGCAAAATTTCATTCTGATCGGATAAGAATTGCGCACGCCAGAGGCTCAAGAAGTCAAGACCCAAGATCGGTTTATATGGCAGCTATACTAGGTTATGGACCGATTTGAACCATACTTGACACAGTTGTTGGATATCATAGCAAACCGCGTCGTGCAAAATTTCATTCTGATCGGATAAGAATTGCGCACTCTAGGGTCTCAAGAAATCAAGACCCAACATCGGTTTATATTGCAGCTATATCAAAACATGGACCGATATAGCCCATTTACAATCCCAACCGATCTATACTAATAAGAAGTATTTGTGCAATATTTGAAGCGGCTAGCTTTACTCCTTCGAAAGTAAGCATGCTTTCGACAGACAGACGGACGGACATGTCTAGGTCAACATAAAATGTCACGACGATCAAGAATGTATATACTTTATGGGGTCTCAGACGAATATCTCGAGTAGTTACAAACAGAATGACGAAATTAGTATACCCAAATCCTGTGGTGGAGGGTATAACAAGTAAAAGCCTGCAAAGTTCGGCCAAGTCGAATCTTGGGAAGCCACCACCATGAATTCCGCTAAAAAATTTATACAAAATAAATTAAGCTGAAGGGCATAATTTTATTCATGTACCAAACTTCTGTCAAACCAGCAAAAATTAATGCTTCTAAGCTCCTAATCGAGAGACTTGTTTATATGGGAGCTATACCAAGTTGTAGACCGATTTGGATCGTACTTTCCACAGCTGTTGGTCATAACAAACACTATGTGCAAAATTCCATTAAAATCGCAAAAAAAATTGCGGCTTTTAAGGTCTCAGAAAGTCAAATTAGGATATCGGTTAATATGAGAGGTATGTCATGTTATAAACCAAACTTGGCACAGTTGTTGAAAGTCGAAACAAGACACCACATAAAAATTTCAGCCAAACCCAAAAATTGGGGCTTCCACGGGCTAAATAAATCAAATTGGGAGATTGGTTTATTGGGGGCTATACCCAAATCTAAACCTATATGACCCATTTGCAATCCGCAATGACCTTTGTTAATAAGAAGTATCTGTGCAAAATTTCAATCGGCGAGCTCTACGCGTTCGACCGGTATCGTGATTTCGATAGGCGGACAGACGGACATGGCTAGATCGACTTGGAATGCAGAGATGATCAAGAATATATATACTTTATAGGGTCTTAGGTCATTATTTCGAGGTGTTACAAACGGAATGACTAAAGTAGTATATCCCCTTCCGATGGTGGTGGGTATAATAAATGTTTTAAATAATTTATTTATAAATGCGATAAATTTATAAATAATTAAATGAAAAGTGAAGTGCAAATATTAGTAAGCAATAAAATTTGTATTTTTAGCTTCACTGAACTTAAAAATTAACAAGTAAAAGCGTGCTAAGTTCGGCCGGGCCGAATCTTATATACCCTCCACCATGGATCGCATGTGTCGAGTTCTTTTCCCGGCATCTCTTCTTAGGCAAAAAAAGGTTATAAGAAAAGATTTGCTCTGCTATTAGAGCGATATCAACATTTGGTCTGGCTTGAACCACAATTAAATTCTATATAGGAGACATGTGTAAAATGTCAGCCAATTCGAATATGAATTGCGCCCTTTGGGGACCTAAGAAGTAAAATAGAGAGATCGATTTCTATGGGAGCTGTATCGAGCGATTCAGACCATAATAAACACGTATGTTGATGGTCATGAGAGAATACGTCGTACAAAATTTCAGGCAAATCGGATAAGAATTGCGACCTCTAAAGGCTCAAGAAGTCAAGATCCCAGATCGGTTTATATGACAGCTATATCAGGTTATGAACCGATTTGAACCTTATTTGACACCGTAGTTGAAAGTAAGAATAAAATACGTCATGCAAAATTTCAGCCAAATCGGATAGGAACTGTGCCCTCTAAAAGCTCAAGAAGCCAAGACCCAAGATCGGTTTATATGACAGCTATATTTGGTTATGGACCGATATGGCCCATTTACAATACCAACCGACCTACACTAATAAGAAGTATTTGTGCAAAATTTCAAGCGGCTAGCTTTACTCCTTCGGAAGTTAGCGTGCTTTCGACAGACAGACGGACGGACGGACATGGCTAGATCGACATAAAATGTCACGACGATCAAGAATATATATACTTTATGCGGTCTCAGACGAATATTTCGGGTAGCTACAAACAGAATGACGAAATTAATATACCCCCCATCCTATGGTGGAGGGTATAATAATAATAATTAAAAATCAATTTATTACACTTGCATATACCTGAAAAATGAATTGTATATACCAAACGGGACGAAAAAAAATCTAAAGCGCCACATCATAGTAAATTTTTTTTTCCCATTAAAGTAAATTTTCACTCATTTGGCGTTCACCTTTTTTTAATGTACATACAACTAGAGGTGTACTTGTTACAAAGATTTCTTTACATAAACACATATCAACCAGTTTTAGAATACACACGATTTAGATTTGTGAATTATATTAAAAAGTAAGTGAATAACAAATTCAGTTGTAGGTCACCAGAGCTTATTGAAATCCAACTTAAGGTGATTAAATTATACCGAAGCGTCAAAGTTTAACAATTGCCTCGAATTAAGTTTCGTACAGAGAGTATACGGGCTTTAGATAAGTTATGCTCGATTTTAAGCTCAGTTTTGCTAAACCTCTTAAGCACACAACAACGCAAAATGCTATACCGCGAAAAGTTAAAATGTTACCTCATAAAGTTCTTCCTATTAATCAGTTTGGCAATGCTCATTGGCAATGACTGGTGTGGGGCTCATGCTAGAAAAGTTTTGTTAATAAAAGAAACAAGTTCAAATAATCGAAGTACAACATTGAAGTTGGTTCATGTGGTAAATACAAATATTGTACAATATACATTATTGTTGACCTACATTAATAATAACAAGAGAAAATAAGTTGGGTCAGGAAAGTGGTTAAACAGTGATAAGCCTTTCATAGTGCGGCACACCATTCAGCGGTCCAAATTGAAAAATTCTGGAAATAATTTCGCAATTTTTGAAAGGATAAAGAAGTAGAGTGTTTTTAAATGAAAGAAGAGAATAAAGGATAATTCTTATCTTTAATTTTGTTTTGCCTGTTATGGCGATGATTAATTTTTTTATAATGAGGTGTTAATTCCTTAGGTTAAAGGTCGAAAATTTGTATGCAATGGAAAAACTAAAGCCACAGGAGATACCCCACACCAACCATGATTTGACGCATTTCGCCCAAACAGGCAAAACAAGGGTCGAAAAACATCAAATCATGGTTTGTGTAGTGCATCTCCTGTGGCTTTAATTTTTCCATGGCATATACATTTTTGATCATTTAGCTCTTCTCGAAAGAGGTATATAATTTGGTATACTTCACCTGTAATCGTTTTGCGTGACCGATCTTTAACCAACATTTAAGTTAAATATTTTAGTTCGACCGGGCCGAACTTTGTGTAACCACCACCTCGAGTGGTCGTTATCCCAAGACCTAAAATCCACAGATCTGTTTATATGGCAGCTATATCCAAATTTAAATCGATCTGGGCCAAATTGAAGAAGTATGTCGAGTCGTCGAACACAACTTACAGTCCCAAATTGAATCATACAATTTCAGTTGAAGACTGCTAGATGACGCTTATTTAAATGTAAGTGCTACTCGCTTAGAGTGGATCATATGGTATGATGGTTGTCTATGAATAGTCATTCATAGACAACCACCATACCATATGACTACCTATTAAATAGTCATCATTTAGTCTTTTTTTATACCCACCACCGAAGGATGGGGGTATATTCATTTTGTCATTCCGTTTGCAACATACCGACATATCCATTTTCGTCCCTATAAACTATATATATTCTTGATCAGCGTAATAATCTAAGACGATATAGACACGTCTGTCCCTTGAAATCACGCTACAATCTTCAAAAATAGAGATATTGAGCTGAAACTTTGCACAGATTCTTTTTTTGTCCATAAGCAGGTTAAGTTCGAAGATGGGCTATATCGGACTATATCTTGATATAGGCCCCATATAGACCGATCCGCCGATTTAGGGTCTCAGGCCCATAAAAGCCACATTTAATATCCGATTTTGCTGAAATTTGGGACAGGGCGTTGTGTTAGACCCTTCAAAATCCTTCGACAATTTGGCTCAGATCCGTCCAGATTTGAATAAAGCTGCCATATAGACCGATCCTCCGATTTAAGGTCGTAGGCCCATAAAAGGCACATTTATTTTCCGTTGTGTTAGACCCTTCGACTTCCTTCGCCAATTTGGCTCAGATCGGTCCAGATTTGGATATAGCTGCTATATAAACCGATCCTCCGATTTAGGGTCTTAGGCCCATAAAAGCCACATTTATTTTCCGATTTTGCTGAAATTTGGGACAGTGAGTTATGTTAGGCCCCTCGACATTCTTTGTCAATTTGTCTCAGATCGGTTCAGATTTCGATATAGTTGCCATATAGACCGATCCTCCGATTTAGGGTCTTAGGCCCATAAAAGCCACATTTATTTTCCGATTTTGCTGAAATTTGGGACAGTGAGCTGCGTTAAGCCCTTCAACTTCTTCGTTAATTTGGCCTAGATTGGTTCAGATTTGATTATAGCTGCCATATAGACCGATCCTCCGATTTATGGTCTTAGGCCCATAAAAGCCACATTTATTATCCGATTTTGATTAAATTCGGGAAAGTGAGTTGTCTTAGGCCCTTCGAAATCTTTCTCTCTGATCGGTTCAGATTTGTATATAGCTGCCATATAGACCGGTATCTCGGTTTTAGGTTTAGGGTCCATAAAACGCGCATTTATTTTCCGATGTCGATGAAATTTGAGACAGTGAGTTTAGTTAGGCTCTTCGACGTCCTTTTTCAATTTGGCCCAGATCGGTTCAGATTTGAATATAGCTGCCATATAGATTGATTTAAGGTTTTGGGCATATAAAAGGCGCATTTATTGTCCGATTTCGCCGAAATTTGGTACAGTGTACAGTAGGATCTTCGACATTTTTCTGCAACTTGGCCCAAATCGGTCCAGATTTGAATATAGTTGCCATGTAGACCGATATCTCGATTTAAAGTCTTGGCCCCATAAAAGGCGTATTTTAATCCGATTTCACTGAAATTTGACACAGTGACTTATCTTAGGCGTTTTGACATCCGAGTCGTATATGGTTTAGATCGGTTTATTTTTAGATATAGCTACTAAAAAGATCACTATTTGGTTATGCACAATTGAATTGTACTTATTAGTATTTGGTCCAAATCGGAACATATTTCGATATAACTGCTATGGGACATAAGGTATGAAATTTTCACCGAATTTCGATGAAAGGTGGTTTACACATTCAAAGTTCGGTCCGGCCGAACGCTTTTTTACTTGTTTTTAAATCATATTATATTGCCATGTTAAACGATTTTCTGTGGTAAAAAACTAATTTGCCAATATATATATTTGGTGTGGTGGCGATAGTTCTTACCGTGTAAAACTCTCGAAAAAAAAGTGTTGCCCAGCAACACGTCGTTTGGTGTCGTCTATTGGTGAGCTAAAAATTGTTGCAACCTTATCGTTAAAGTTTGCAACTCCTGCTTTCACGCTGAATGTTATAATTTCGGGGCTATGGCGGCCTACACATTAATTTAATCACACAGTGTCCCGTTAGGTCATTATAATTGATCGACTGTTTTGGGGTTAGTTGGTCCGCTAGATATAGGAGCAGAATAATGATATCAGATTCGCAGTACACAAACTCATGATTGGTGTATACAGCCGTTGGGTGGAGGGCGTCTATATGGGAGTTGTACGCCACACTGCCACTTGAGCATAAATTTGAATGACGCACTCAACACAAAGAATCTATCACTTGTTTCCCATTGTTTTGATAGGTCAAATAACCTATTGGAGTCGATTTTAGGAGGTAAAACACCACCTAGGTTCTTGGACACAAAGTTTAATGCCATATTCGTAATCTGCTCTCAAATGCCTATCATTTGAGTTTCATCAGGCTATGATTGAGTAGTATTTCCATTTGGGGAGCTTATCGGGGATGGGGCGACTTTCAATTACTTGGATCTCGTTTTTTATGTAATATTCGTAGTCTACTCCCGAATACCTTTCATACGTTTCCCATTTTGTCATTACCGTCCAATAAACCTATTATGGGGGTTTTTTGGGGTCGGGGCGGCCCCCCAATTACTTAGACCCAATTTTTAAAATGGAATTTGTACTCTACTCTTGAATACCGTTCATTGAAGTCCCATGTTGTCCCAATCGGTCCACATTTATTTTTGGCTGATACTTTTAGGATAAGGGGGAGGGTCCGCCTCCAATGCGATATCAAAAAATTATATAGCCTATTGCTCCTTCCGGACCACTCCCCACAATCTGTGAAAATTTCAAAGAAATCGGTTTAGTCGTTTTTAGACTCAAAAATACGGAACAAACAAATTTACAAACCTACAAACAAACAAACAAACAAAAAAAAAACAAAAACAAATCCATATTTATATACATAGATTCGGATCTTACCTGTTTGTTGGAAATCATGACTCAAGCAATTAATCCAAATTTGAGCCAAATAGGTTGAAAATCGTGGTTTTTAAGGGCTCAAGAAAATAAATACGGTGATCGTTTGTATGGAGGCTATATCTGTTTATAGACCGATTTGAATCATTCTTAGCATGGATATTGGAAGTCACAACTTAATATTTGTTCCTAACTTTAGCCAAATCGGATGAGAATTAAGGCTTATGGTAGCTCAAGAAATCAAATCGGGGGATCGGTTTATATGATCCAAATATGAACCGATATGACCTTTTTGCAATCCCAAAGCGGGTAACTTTACGCGTTCAACTGCTACCGTGATTTCGTCATCGGAAGGACGGACATGCCTAGATCGACGCCGAATGACGAGACGATCCAGAATATATATACATTATGGGATCGCAGGACAATATTTCGAGATTTTACAAACGGAATTAGTATACCCCCATCCTATAATTAGAATAATAATTATACAGGTATAATTAGAAAGTGAAAGAAGGCGCAGCGAAGCGGCCCCTGTCCAGCTAGTCAAAAATATAAAAAGTAAAAGCGTGCTAAGTTCGACCGGACCGAATCTTGGGAACCCAACACCATGGATTCTGCTAAAAATTTATACAAAATAAATTTAGCTGAAGGGCATAATTTTATTCTTCATACCAAACTAGACCGATTTGGACCTCACTAAGCACAGTTGTTGGAAGTCATAACGAAACACCCTGTGCAAAATTTCAAATCGGACAAAAATTGTGGCTTCCAGGAGCTCAAGAAGTCAAAACAGCCGATCGGTTTATATGAACCGAATTGAACCATAGCATAGTTGTTAGAAGAGAAAACAAAACACCTCATGCAAAATTAATCAACTAGGAACTGTGCCCTCTAGAGGATCTTGGTCGTCCCGGTTTGGGTGTACCACCATTCCGACAAGATGCCCTAGCCAACACAGCCGTTGTATTTTGATGCGTCGTCATACAGCTCGTTGTTCATACGTCGCCCATATTCTCCACTAACGCAAACTGGTTCATATATTTATTTTGTGAAGGATTGTTCTCTCAAACACTCCAAGTGCTAGCTCATCTGCTTTCGCAAGTACCCATGCTTCGGCGCCACACAACAGCGCGGGTAGAGTCCTGTATAGTGTAAATTTCGACTGTCGAGAGGTGGTTTTGCTCCTCAACTGCTTGCTCAATTTAAAGTAGCATCTGTTAGCCAATATTGTCCATTGTTTTATTTCAAAACTGGTGTCATTTTTTTCGGCTACGGCGATGTACACTAATAGGAAATGTTTGCGCGAAATATCAATCGGCAGGCTTTTTTTCTTCAAATGCGTGCTTTCGACAGACGGACGGACATGACTAAATCGATTTAGAATGTCAATAGGATCAAGAATATATATACTTTGTTGTGTCTCAGATCAATATTTCGATGTGTAACAAAAGGAATGTCGAAATTAGTCCACTCTCATTCAATGATGAAAGGTTTTATACGATATGTATGTCCCATTTGTCCATAAAAGTTTAACACAATTTTGCAACCGTTTTACAATGGGAGTTATTTGTTCTAAATTTTCTTTCTTTCTTTTTTCCACTGAGTGGATTTATTGAAGTTGGCATCAATCGAAAGATATTTCTCCAGAGAAGCGACGAATACTTATGAAAATTAATTGTCCTGAAAGAAAAAAAAATGAGAAATTAATTTTCAATAAAAGAAGCATAAACACAACAAATTGTTGTTAGATTTTATGCAACCACCATAGAATGGTGGTCGAAATATTGATCTGGGATTGATCGTTTCGACATTCTGAGTCGATCTAGCCATGTCCATTCGTCCGTCTGTCGAAATCGCGCTAGCGGTCAAACACTTGAAGCTAGCCGCTTGAAATTTTGCACAGATACTAACAATTGATGATAGATCGGTCTATAACATAATATAGATCTCATATAAACCGATCTGACGATTTGACTCTTGAGTCCTTACAAGCTGTAATTTTTGTCCGATTTGGCTGAAATTTTATGTTACGTTACTGTTGACTTTCAATAATTGTTCTAAGTAATGTCCAAATGGGTCTATAACCTGGTATAGCTCCCATATAAACCGATCTGCCGATTGGACTTCTTGAGTCCATGCAATTTATGATCGTGGGCACTTAAAAAGCGTAGTTATTACCCGATTTCGCTTAATTTAGATCATAGAACTGTATTAAACCCCTCTACATCGAGTATGGCCCATATTTGGATACAACTGTTTTGTAATCGGATCTCCCTATTTATTATCCTATTTCCCGGGTACGTTCTTAAACGTAATAAATATTATATATGACCCGATATATACATACTTTTCAGATATGGTTTAGATTGAACGACACACAGAGGGCCAAATGGTAAAAAATTGGAAATAAGACCAGAACTTCTACTTGGTAATCTAGGCGGTAAAAAAATTTCTAGAAAATTGTGAAGGTTGGAGAAGGGTAAAGTGGCCAACTCTACCAACTGTATTCAAGATATAGATCAACAAAGGCATTTTCGTGAAAGCCTTCGTATATGTATATACTAGCTGAACCAGGCCCGCTTCGCTGCGCCTTCTTTTACTTTATATGGAACAAAATTATCCTTTGAATATTTATTTTCGACAACAAAAGAGCTTGTATATCGCAAAAGCATAACAATATAAATGCCTTTATCTGAATCCCATATGATATTTTATGGTCTAGGAATTCGCTCGCAGGGTTTAGGGTCATTAACGTTTGGGTCTTAGATATACTCCATTGATGTCGATATTGCCATGATGTCCAATTTAGGGGTGTTTTTGGGGGTGAGGTGATCCCTTAGACTCTTGGCCCAGAAAAAAAAAATACCAGCATCATGCTCTTCTCTTAAATACCATTTATTTAAACCCCATATTGCCATTAGTTTAAGGGCAGCTTAGGGATGAGGTGTCCTCAAACATTTGGCCCCAAAATTTTTTCTCTTTGAAGGGTGTTTTGGGAAAGTGGCGGTGCCCCAAATACATGGTCCCACATGTGGATATCATATTCGTATTCTACTCCCAAATACCTTTAATTTGAGCCCAACATTGACGTGGTTGCTAAATATGCCCGAACTAGGGGTGTTTTGGGGAATGGGGTTGTCCCCCAACACTTTGTCTTGATAAAATATCAGCATCGTGCCCTACTCTCACATATCATTTATTGGCCATTGCCATTGGCCTCAAAATTGGATGTCAAAATCGTTTTCTAATCTCACATACCTTTCATTTAAAACCTTTATTGCAAAAGTCAGCAAATATGTCCGGTTTAGGGTATGGGCCCTAAGAACTATCAATATCGAGATCCACTTGACGGGATCTCGATATTGCGGTATGTTGGTTCCGAATGTTGATATCAGATTCGTGGTCTGCTCCCAAATACTTTTCATTTGAGCCACATATTTCCATAGTCGGCAAACATGACCGGTTTTGGGGGATGGGGCGGCCGTTCGGTGACTTGTTGAGCCCCATATTGCTACTGTAGTAAATTTGTCATCTTTGGGTGTTGTTTTTGGAAGGGGCGGCACCCCATACACTTGGTCATATATTTGGATATCAGATTCGTATTCTGAACTTAAATACCTGGGCACCCAGGGTGGTGGTTGGTGGGTTAAGGGTGTTGTGAAACCCAAAAACGTGGTCTCAAAAGTGAGTATCAATTTCGTGCTCTACTCCCAAATACCATTCATTTAAGCCCTATATTGCAACGGTCGGTAAATACAATATATATGTCAGATTTATTTAGGTGTGTTTTGGGGGATGGTGGTTCCCCAGACACTTAACCCTGAAAAATATATCAGCATCGGGCACTACTCTCAAATACCATTTATTTAAACCATATATTGCCATTGGTTTAAGGGGAGTTTATGGGATGAAGCGTCCCCAAACACTTGGCTCCAACAATTGGTTTTGAAATTAGTTTTCCAATCACAAATACCTTTCTTTTAAGCCACATATTACCATGGTCGGTAAATTTGTACTCTTTGAGGAAGGGGCGGAGCCCCAAATACATGGTCACACATTTGAATATCAGATTCGTATTCTACTCCCAAATACCTTAATTTGAGTCCCATATGGGAAAGGGGTAGACCTCCAGAAAATTGGTCCCGAAAGTGGGTATGAATTTTGCGCTCTACTCCCAAATACCTGTCATTTAACACCCAGAAGCTCTTAGCCCAAAAAATTATCAGCATAGTGAAATACTCTCAAATATCATATATTTGAACCCTACATTGCCATTAGATATCAAATTTGTTTTCTAATCTCAAATACCTTTCATTTAAGAGGTTTGGGCCCTAAAAACTATCAATAGTGAGCTCCACTCTACTTAAGACCCAAATTGTCATGGTGAGAAAATACGTCCTATTTGGGAGTAGTTATGGTGGTGGGACGTCCCTTAAACAGTTTGTCTCGAATGTTGATATCAGATTCATGGTCTACTCCAAAATACCTTTCATTTGAGCCCCATATTTCCATAGTCGCCAAACATGTTCGGTTTGGGGGGTGTTTTGGGGATGGGACTTGGCTTTGAAAATATATATCAGCCTCAAATTGCAATGGTCAGCAAATACTTCCTATTTGGGTGATGTTATGGGGGTGGGGTGGTCCCATAGACACTTTTCCCGAATATCGATATCAGATTCTTGCCTTACTTCCAAAGACCTTTCATTTGAGCCCCATATTGCTATGGTCGTAAATTTGTTCCCTTTGGGAGATGTTTTCGGAGATGGGCGGCACCCAAACACTTGGTCCCACATCTGGATATCAGATTCGTATTCTGCACTAAAATAGCTTTTATTTAAGCCCCATATTCTAATGGTCAGTAAATAAGTCCTGCTTGGGGGGTGTTTTTGGAAAAGGGTGGACCCCCAGAAACGTGGTCCCACATTTGGATCTCAGATTCGTACTTTACTTGCAAATACCTTTCATTTGAGTCCCATATTGCAATGGTCGGTAAATATATCCGATTTAGGGGTGTTTGGGGGTTGGGGTGGTCCCCCATAAGGAACACACAAACAAACCTACAAAAAACACAAGTTGATTTTTATTTATAAGAAGATGCAGTTTTGGAATAATTGCGTATAAATTTTCAAAAATCATTCGCTTTCTGTAAAGAAAGTACTAAATATTACCAAAAAAAAAAAACAATGCACCGGAGAAATTATATAGGTGCCCAATATATATTGTCAAGGTATAAATGAATAACAATTTTGGGCGCTTTAGCCCAATTCGTAAAGAAAGAACCAATTTATGAGCTTTAGCACCTAAATGTATGATTTTGCAAAAAAAATCTTCTGGTCACCAACAATTTATAGCCAAACTATAGCTGCATCGCAATTTTGAGAGCTTAAGATCACTCTGTAAAGAAAGTACCATTTTGTATGTTTTAGTACCTAAAAAAAAATATATCTTCTAACCACCCAATATTTACTGTCAAGGTGTAACAGTATGTTCATTTTTGAGCACATTAGCCCAATTCGTAAAGAATGTACCATTTTGTACGTTTCTGGTCGTTTGAGAAGTTTAGTTCACTTCGTTAACAAAGTAGCATTAGCCATCCATCATATTTTCCCAAGTTGTACCTGCATGCCATATTTTAGACCTCTACCTCCATCTGTAAAGAGATTTCCAAATGGTACCAAAATGTATGAATTTTTTTTTATAGATAATTTTGTCACCAATCATACAATTTTTAGTTATACCTATATGCCAAATTTCAGACCTCTAGTCTTAAACTTAAGTCTAACAGTCTTAAAAATAGAGCTATTAAGCTGAAACTTTTTACAGATTCTTTTTATACCCACCACCGAAGGATGGGGGTATATTCATTTTGTCATTCCGTTTGCAACACATCGAAATATCCATTTCCGACCCTATAAAGTATATATATTCTTGATCAGCGTAAAAATCTAAGACGATCTAGACATGTCCGTCCGTCTGTCCGTCTGTCTGTTGAAATCACGCTACAGCCTTTAAAAATAGAGATATTGAGCTGAAACTTTGCACAGACTCTTTTTTTGTCCATAAGCAGGTTAAGTTCGAAGATGGGCTATATCGGACTATACCTTGATATAGCCCCCATATAGACCGATCGGCCGATTTAGGGTCTTAGGCCCATAAAAGCCACATTTATTATCCGATTTTGCTGAAATTTGGGACAGTGAGTTGTGTTAGGCCCTTCGACATCCTCCGTCAATTTGGCTCAGATCGGTCCAGATTTGGATATAGCTGCCATATAGACCGATATGCCAATTTAGGGTCTTAGGCCCATAAAAGCCACACTTATTATCCGATTTTGCTGAAATTTGGGACAGTGAGTTGTGTTAGGCCCTTCAACATCCTCCGTGAATTTGGCTCAGATCGGTCCAGATTTGGATATAGCTGCCATATAGACCGATCATCCGATTTAGGGTTTAAGTCCCATAAAAGCCACATTTATTATCCGATTTCGCTGATATTTGGGACAGTGAGTTGTGTTAGGCCCTTCGACATCCTCCGTGAATTTGGCTCAGATCGGTCCAGATTTGGATATAGCTGCCTTATAGACCGATCATCCGATTTAGGGTCTAAGTCCCATAAAAGCCACATTTATTATCCAATCTTGCTGAAATTTGGGACAGTGATTTAAGTTAAACCCCTTGACATACTTCTGCAATATCGCACAGATCGGTTCAGATTTGGATATAGCTGCCATATTGACCGATATCTACGTTTTAGGTTTTGTGGCCATAAAAGACGCAATTATTGTCCGATGTCGCTGAAATTTGAGACAGTGAGTTTGGTTAGGCTCTACGAAGTCCTTCTTCAATTTTGCCCAGATCGGTCGAGATTTGAATATAGCTGCCATATAGATCGATATCGCGATTTAAGGTCTTGGCCCCATAAAAGGCGCATTTATAATCCGATTTCACTGAAATTTGACACAGTGACTTATGTTAGGCTTTTCGACATCCGTGTCGTATATGGTTCAGATCGGTTTATTTTTAGATATAGCTAGTGTACTTTTAGTATTAGGTCCAAATCGGAACATATTTTGATATAACTGATATGGGACATAAGGTATGAAATTTCCACCAAATTTTGATGAAAGGTGGTTTACATATATTCCCGAGGTGGTGGGTATCCAAAGTTCGGCCCGGCCGAACTTAACGCCTTTTTACTTGTTTGTCCATAGGCAGGTAAAGTTCGAAGATGGGCTATATCGGATTATATCTGCCGATCCGCCGAGATCCGCCGGTTTAAGATCTAAGGCCCATAAAAGCCACATTTAGTATCCTATTTTTCTGAAACTTTGGACAATGTATTAGTATAAGGCCACTCGTCATCCTTCTTTAATTTTTCAATTTGGGTATCAAAACTTCAGCCCGACCAAACTTAACGCCTTTTTACTTGTTAAAAGAACATTAAGTCACTCATCATATAGTTCTTAGATGTACTTACATGCCAAGTTTCTGACCTCAAACTTCATCTAAACAGAAGGTAGAAAATGGTTCCAATTCTTGTGCCGAAATGTTCGAATTTTGAATAGAAAATTTAGTCATCCATCATTCATTTCTAAGTTGTACTTACGTGCCAAATTTCGGACCTCTAGCACCATCTATAAAAAATATACCAAATAGTAAAAATTTTGGTACCAAAATGTTCGAATTGTGAAAAAAATCATTTATACGAGGATTTTTATACCCACCACCGAAGGATGGGGGTATATTCATTTTGTCATTCCGTTTGCAACACATCGAAATATCCATTTCCGACCCTATAATGTATATATATTCTTGATCAGCGTAAAAATCTAAGACGATCTAGACAAGTCCGTCCGTCTGTCTGTTGAAATCACTCTACAGTCTTTAAAAATAGAGATATTGAGCTGAAATTTTGCACATTTTGAAATTTTTTTGTCCATAAGCAGTTTAAGTTCGAAGATGGGCTATATCGGACTATATCTTGATATAGCCCCCATATAGACCGATCCGCCGATTTAGGGTCTTTGGCCCATAAAAGCCACATTTATTATCCGATTTTGTTGAAATTTGGGTCAGTGAGTTGTCTTAGACGTTGTCTTATCGGTCCAGATTTGGATATAGCTGCCATAGAGACCGATCCTCCGATTTATTGTGTAAGGCCCCTAAAAGCCACATTCATTATCCGATTTTGCTGAAATTTGCGACAGTGAGTTGTGTTAGGCCCTTTGACATATTTCTTCAATTTGGTCCAGATCGGTTCAGATTTGGATATAGCTGCCATATAGACCGATTTCTTGATTTATGGTTTTGGGCCCATAAAATGCTCATTCATTGTCCGATGTCGCCGAAATTTGGAAGAGTGAGTTAAGTTAAGCCCCTTGACATGCTTTTGCAATATCGCACAGATCGGTCCAGATTTGGATATAGGTACCATATAGACCGATATCTAGGTTTTAGGTTTTGGGGCCATAAAAGACGTATTTATTGTCCGATGTCGCTGAAATTTGAGACAGGGAGTTTGGTTAGGCTCTTCGACGTCCTTCTTCAATTTTGCCCAGATCGGTCCAGATTTGAATATAGCTGCCATATAGATCGGTCTATATGGCAGCTATATTTAAATCTGGACCGATCTGGGCAAAATTGAAGAAGGACGTCACGATTTAAAGTTTAGGGTCCATAAAAGAGGCATTTATTGTCCGATTTCGCCGAAATTTGGGGCAGTGCTTTGTGTTAGGCTCTTCGATATTTTTATGCAACTTGGCCCAAATAGGTCCAGATTTGGATATAGCTGCAATTTAGACCGATATCTCGATGTAAAGTCTTGGCCCCATAAAAGGCGCATTTATAGTCCGATTTCACTGAAATTTGACACAGTGACTTATGTTCGGCTTTTCGACATCCGTGTCGTTTATAGTTCAGATCGGTATGAGGTACATGAGTATAAGCTATGAAATTTTCACCGAATTTTGATGAAAGGTGGTTTACATATATACCCGAGGTGGTGGGTATCCAAAGTTCGGCCCGGCCGAACTTAACGCCTTTTTACTTGTTATACCCTCCACCATAAGATGGGGGGTATACTAATTTCGTCATTCTGATTGTAACTACTCGAAATATTCGTCTGAGACCCGATAAAGTATATATATTCTTGATAGTCGTGAAATTTTATGTCGATCTAGCCATGTCCGTCCGTCTGTCCGTCGGTCTGTCCGTCCGTCTGTCCGTCCGTCCTTCCGTCTGTCTGTCGAAAG